>NW_006954892.1:1479-10082 GCF_000164805.1 Carlito syrichta
TGTAGTTCCAGCTACTTGGAAGGCTGAGGCGGAAGGATCGCCGGAGCCCAGCAGGCCAAGCTGCCGTGACCGGGAGCGGCCACTGCACTCCAGTCTGGGTGACAGAGTGAGACTCCAACTCAAAAAAAAAAAAAAAAGCCGGGCTCAGTGGCTCAGCCTGTAATCCCGCGCCTTTGGGAGGCTGAGGTGAGTGAATTGCCTGAGCCCGCGGGTTCGAGACCTGCCTGGGGCAGCGAGACCTCATCTCTACAATAAATCAAAAAGTCAGCCAGGCGTGGTAGCGCATGCCTGTAATTCCGGCTACTCGGAAGGCTGAGGAGGAAGGATCGCTGGAGCCCAGCAGGTCGAGGCTGCGGTGGCCGGGAGCAGCCACTGCACTCCAGTCTGGGCGACAGAGTGAGACTCCAACTCAAAAGAAAAAAAAAAAAAACCATTGAGCCAGGTGTGGTGGCCCTGTAATCCCAGTACTTTTGGGAGACCGAGGTGGAAGGATGATAGCTTCAGGCCAGGAGCTTGAGACCAGCCTAGGTAAAACAGCAAGACTCTGTCTCTGAAAAAAAAAAAAAAAAAAAAAAAAAAGATGTTTTCTAGATCTCTATGGTTAAAAGTCAGTTTAATTAAAAGCTAATATCCAAGCTTTCTCTATATATATGTATTTTAAAAGCCTTTATGCTTTATCTCTTTGAATCCTACTTTTGGGAATTCAGTAGACTAAATTTGTCTGTTTCTCCATTTGCTGTCCCTCCTTCCTCTTGCCATCCTCAATGACCACGTAAGAGGACCTAAGATAAAACAGCCTAGGATCACTTATGGAAAACAGAAACAGTGCCACAGATTCCTTTTGGGGAGAAACTTCTGTTTTTCTTTATGGTACCCCAAGAGTGAAAAGCAAATAGATTATTCTCAAGTCTAAAGTTCCTCTCTCCTTTGAATTGTTTTAAACTTATAAGTTTTGTTTAAAGTGCTTTTCCTGGTCATTTTAACTAAGCTTCTGCTTACTTTTACCATTTTTCTTAGTTTAAGCAAAGCAATGAAACAGGTACTTGAAAAAGGTAGTGTCTAAATTGGGAAAAAGAAACTTTGGAAACTGGCAAAGGAGAATCTTAAATCTAAATCTGTTTCTGTCTGTGGGGATCTTTGTCTATATACATGTCTATACAGGTATATGATGTTTCACTACCAAAATGTATGAAAGAACTCTAATTAGCTTAGAGAAAAAAGTAAGCATTTAAATGTTTTATCAGAAAAATAGAAACTTTAATGCAAATTTTTTTATTCACGTGACTTTAGTAATCTTTAGTCAGCAAAGATAATTTTATAATTGGTTTTTTTTTAATTGTAGAGACGAGGTCTTGCCAAGTTGCCCGGGCTTGTCTCGAACACACAGGCTCAGGCAATCCACTCTCCTCGGCCTCCCAAAGTGCTGGGATTACAGGCTGAGCCACTGAGCCCAGTCAGCAAAGATAATTTTAGAATTACTGGTAAAATTAAAATATCTTCAGAATTTAAGTTCGACATTTTATCTCAGTCTATTGGTCCCATACTATTTCTGCTAGATGTTTTAGGATATAAAAATTTGCTTTTGAACCCGGTTCCGTGGCTTAGCCTGTAATCCCACGCTTTGGGAGGCAGAGTTGAGTAAATTGCCTGAGCCCGCGGGTTCGAGACCTGCCTGGGCAACTTGGTGAGACCTCATCTCTACAATCAATCAAAAATTAACCGAGCGTGGTAGTGCGCGCCTGTAGTTCTAGTTACTTGGAAGGCTGAGGCAGAAGGATCGCTGGAGCCCAGCAGGTCGAGGCTGCGGTGGCCGGGAGCGGCCACTGCACTCTAGTCTGGTTGACAGAGTGAGACTCCAACTCAAAAAAAAAAAAAAAAAAAAAGATTTTTGCTTTTGTAATACTTTTTGTAGTTGCTTAAATTGTCTATAAACTTATGTCTTTAGATTTAAGCATTAAGATATAGCAAGACCTAACCCCCGGCATTATCCTTTGTCCTGGACTATACATCTGGTGCATAATTTAAATTGCTTGTCTCCTAGGTTTTTCACTAAAAATAATAGTTGCTAAGAATTAACATAATTAATTTATGCAATTAAAACTGTAGATGCAAGAAAAACAATTAAGGAAAATAAGCTATGTTTTTGGTAAAAAGTTATAAGAAAGCATGGGAATGTGGTTTTTACTAAAGAGAAAATAACTTTGTCTAGTTTAGAGGTTTGTTGTTTTAAATTAAAGGAATATAAGTGATAACTAAAACTAAATAGATATAGAAAGTTGGAAAAGAATTATTTTCATAAGATGAAATGATAAAGATAAAACTAAAGGTTTAATCAAGTTGTTAAGAGTTTAGGACACTTTCATTTTATGAAAAAAGGAATTTTATGTTTGATCAAATTGGCTAAAAGGGAAATTCGTTTTTCTGTAAATTAAACATCAATAACAAAAGCACACTGAGGCTGTGCTAGAATGTAGGCCTCTATGTCAGAATAACATGGTTTTCCTGGAACATTAGTTTGCTCTTTAGTAAAAAAATTATAAAAAGTTTATGAAAATCTTACTTTATAGTCAAACTGACTAAATTAGATAGATTTGTTTGTAAGGTTTTATTAAAATTAGCTTTGATGTTAATAATACACTAATGCAAAGATAAACTTTGGTTTTCTCTTTTGAATAAGGTAAGATTTCTGTTTACCTTTTGAGTAAACTGAAAAAAAAAAGAAATAGGAGAGAGAGACAGATTTAGTTGGCCTCAATGCTATCTTTCTTAGTTCATATTGTTTAAGTATATGGATATGAGTATCTTCTATCAAAGAGTAAGGTTTTTGCTTTTTAAAATCTTTGAATCATCATTTTGGCTAAACGAATGACTTTCCAATGACCTGTGATCCTATTTTATGATTCAAGTGTTTTAAACCTTTGATATTTGTCAAGCTTTCCAAAATCAAAATTTCAAGTTTTGAATTCAGTCTCTTTGACCTTACTAATTTTGGATCCTAGGTTTCCCTAAATTCCAGATGGTATGTCAAAATCATATAGGAAATACTGTCAAATATGAAATAGTGTGTAACTTTCTCTGGATTATACAAGGGGATCCAAAAAACCAGAATTTATTTATAGAAATTTGTGTATTTATTCTTATATGTTTAAACTTCAGTCACCTTCACAGTATTCCCTGGTTTTTTTGTTTGTTTTTGTTTTGTTTTTTGAGTTGGAGTCTCACTCTGTCACCCAGACTGGAGAGCAGTGGCATGCTCCTGGCCAGTGCAGCCTCGACCTGCTGGGCTCTGGCGATCCTTCTGCCTCAGCCTTCCGAGTAGCTGGAATTACAGGCATGTGCTACCATGCCCGGCTGATTTTTTTTATTGTAGAGATGAGGTCTCGCCAAGTTGTCCAGGCAGGTCTCGAACCCGCGGGCTCAGGCAATCCACTCACCTCAGCCTCCCAAAGTGTGGTATTACACGCTGAGCCACCGAGCCCGGCTCAGTATTCGATTTGATGCAATACACCGTTCAAGATGCTTTTTCCACTGCTCAAAACAGTTTTTAAACTTGTTCATTTTGATACCTTTTAGTGCTTCTGCCTTTCTTTGTCTCACCTCTTCCACGTTGGCAAAACGTTTTCCTTTGAGAACTTTTTTCATCCAGGGAAACAAAAAAAAAGTTACTCATGTAAGATAGGTGAATAGGGAGGATAGGGCACAGAGATCGTGCCATATTTGGTCAAAAAACTGCTGAGCACTCAGTGTGTTGTGGGCAGGTGTGCTCGTAAATCACCCATCATGAAATGGGCAAACATGTTGAAAGAATCTCCGGGGGAAAAAAAAGTAACTGAAGTCTAACATAGCCTCTCAAAACAATGCTACGTGGTGCACTGATGCCCATGGGTTCCTAGAACACTTACCTAGCTGGGGAAGCCTGTATTAAAAGGGACCCACCCTCCAAAAATTAATTTCAGTTTTTGGGGGTCCTCCCTCATTTTTTATACTTACTAATGCTGTATGTTCCAAAATTATATGACATTCTTATAGTTTTGTTATGTCTTAGTATATACTATCAGTAGTAATAATGATTATGACATGAGATTGTTGTATGCCACAGAAACGTGTAACCAAATTTTCTTGTCAATTGTGTTTTTGACCAAATTTAAGGCTTTTATAATATATAATTGATCATTTTCAAAAAAAGTGGTTTATAATTAGCCAAAAGACTGACAGGTGCTCATCAATGCATGTTTTTGATAACTTTGGAGATTGTGCCATTGGACTAGAAAAGAAACTTTCCAAGACTCTTATGAGAGAGCTTATGTGTTCATGAGGATTACTGACCCAATATGGAGCAGAACAAGAGTTAAATGTATATACTAAATAAATAAGGGACTGAAATAATTTTTTTATTTTATTTATTTATTTTTTTGAGTTGGAGTCTCACTCTGTCGCCCAGACTGGAGTGCAGTGGCCGCTCCCGGCCACCGCAGCCTCGACCTGCTGGGCTCCGGCGATCCTTCCGCTTCAGCCTTCCAAGTAGCCAGAATTATAGGCATGCGCTACCACGCCCGGCTGATTTTTTGATTTATTGTAGAGATGAGGTCTCGCTGCCCAGGCAGGTCTCGAACCCGCGGGCTCAGGCAGTCCACTCACCTCAGCCTCCCAAAGGCGTGGGATTACAGGCTGAGCCACCGAGCCCAGCTATTTTTTTATGGTTTAACTTGAAACGTTGATTTTTTTTTGCTTTGTTTTTCAGAATCAAGAAAACTTTTTTCTTTTGAGCTATTTACAACTTTTAACAATTGAGTAAAGTATGGTCTTATAAACAAAATTTGAAACATATTTCTTTCTCTCTAGCTGATTTCTCCAGAGTTTGGAAACTATTTGTGAGTATTGATTTATGGCAATATAGTTATTTCCATAGTTCAATAAGAATCTTTTTTCCTTTTTTTTGGAGGCTGAAAGGTTTTATTTTTACAAAATCACAGCCGATGGATAGTAAAGCCATCACCTATGGAGACCATGCTCCAGCTTGGGTCTGGGGCACCACTCTGCCAGAAGAGCTGCTCCCAGGAAAGCCGGTGGTGCCACAGGCAGGAACCCTTGAAGTCCAAAGTCCAAGACTTAGCCAGAGCAGCCGCGGCAGCCACAGTGTGTGCACTCGATGATGCGGCCCACTTCCAGTTTGCTTTTAGGAACCCAGCAGATGCAGTTTGTCCCAAATTGGTGTCCCGTGTCTGAATGCACCGCAGGCAGCACAAGTTCTCTTACCCTTGCTTTTTCCATTTTGCAATCAGGTTTTTGTCTGCATAGACTTCTTTAATACAATATTCATATAGTTCTCTGCTGATGGCTTTCCGCTTGTAAAAGAGGTCAAAGATATAGCGAGTTTTCTGGTGGTGGATCCTGAAGATGGGCCACAGAGATTCCACTTTCCTCTTCCCTTCATGAGGTTCTGTTTCAGCTTCTCTCATCTTTTGATCTAATTCATCCAATGTTGGCTCTATCTACTCCCAGCCATCTGGGGGTGTCTTCCGGCTTCTTTTGACTTTAGGCATTCCCCCCTCCCCCACAGGATCTGTAAAGATCTTGGGATCTGCTTCCCAAGAGTGTAACAGAAATACCTCTGGACGTCACTTTCCCTCTTTGGTCCTCAGTCTCATCGGAAGACTAGGTGCCCAGGGCCGCAGCCTCTCTACCGACAGCTTCCTTTCTTTGAGAATCTTTTTTCTTTTGTAAACAGGACATGATTGGAGATGCTGGTTATTTTACAAAGGCTTTGACTGAAATGCCATTTCAGACATGAGCAGATTCATATCTAAGGTATTGAGACTGAGATCTACAAAAAGCCAACGAAAATGTCCCCTTGGAAAGGCTAGTCTCATACCTTGTCAGCTCCGTACAGGGCTCCTGACCTGTGATAGGTAAAGAAATTTACTCACTGACAGGCCATGAACCCCAAGTTATTTGGAGACCTCAAAAAGAGAGGGACTCACCCAATTCACACAGGTATTGGCAGGCTCAAATTTTTGGCTGGGCTTGAGAGACTTTAAAAGGTCTAATCTGAAATTCCTTATGAAAAAACTTCTAGCAAAATCATTTTAAATTTTTATTTACTTAATTAATTAATTTTTTATTTTAAAGATGTGGATAAAATTCAGGATTAGGTATACAAATGTTCATTATGCGGGTACTCTTGTTGATGAGTTGTACGCCCCCCCGGCAGTTTCCCACTACTGCCAATTCCTTTCTTATAGTATTACAATAAATGTTCAAGGTCCGCTTATGAGTGAGAACATAGAGTCCTCTGTTCTTTGTTTCTGTGATAGATCACTGAGTATGATAGACTCTAAATCTATCCAAGTTGCTGCGAGGTCCATATGTTTGTCCTTCTTTATGGCTGCACAATATTCCATTGTGTATATGTACCATATTTTTTTTAATCCAGTCCACTTTCAATGGGCAGCACAGTTGGTTCCATGTTTTTGCTATTGTGAATAGAGCTGCAATAAACATGAGTGTGCAGGTATCTTTTTTGTAGAATGATTTGAGTTCCTCCAGGTATATTCCCAATAGGGAGATCGCTGGGTCATATGGAAGGTCAATTTCTAGTTCTTTCAGAAATCGCTGGGTCATATGGAAGGTCAATTTCTAGTTCTTTCAGAAATTGCCACACTGTCTTCCAAAGAGGTTGTACTAGTCTGCATTCCCACCAGCAGTGTAGAAGCGTTCCTTTTTCTCCACATCCTTGCCAGCATCTATTGTTTGTTTTATTAATGATGGCCATTCTTACTGGGGTTAGGAGGTATCTCAATATGGTTTTGATTTACATTTCTCTGATAATTAGTGAGGCTGAGCACTTTTCCACGTGTCCGTTGGCTGCCATATATCTTCTTTTGAGCAGTGTCTATTCATGTCTTTTGCCCAGTTTTTAATGGGGCTATTAGTTTTTTCCTTTCAGCACGTTTGAGTTCCTTATAGATCCTAGATGTTAGGCCTTTGTTATATATACAGTTGGCAAATATTTCTTCCCATTATGTGTGCTGTCTCCCCGCTCTCTTGATGGTTTCTTTTGCTTTGGAGAAACTTTTCAGTTTGATGAGTTTCCACTTATCTATCTTATTTCTTATGGCATGGGCACTTGGGGTTTTGATCAGGAATTGGTTGCCAGTTGCAATTTCCAATAAGGGTGTCTCCTGCATTTTCTAAGGTTCTTATAGTTTGAGGTTTCACATTTAGGTCTTTGTTCCATTTAGAGTTGGTGTTTTTGTATGGTGATAGGTAGGGGTCCTGTTTCAATCTTCTGCATGTGATCAGCCAGTTTTCCCAGCACCATTTACGGAATAGGTTCTCCTCTCCCCAGTGGTGGTTGTTGGAGGTACAAAGCCATTTTTCTTTTCTTTTTTTTTGGAGTCTCACTCTGTCACCCAGACTGGAGTGCATTGCCGCTCCCGGTCACCGCAGCCTCAACCTACTGGGCTCCGGCGATCCTTCTGCCTCAGCCTTCCGAGTAGCTGGAACTACAGGCGCGCACTACCACGCCCGGCTAATTTTTGACTTATTGTAGAGATGAGGTCTTGCCAAGTTGGCCAGGCAGGTCTCGAGCCCGCGGGCTCAGGCAATCCACTCACCTCAGCCTCCCAAAGTGCTGGGATTAAAGGCTGAGCCACCGAGCCCGGCTACAAAGCCATTTTTTAAAAAAAGCCTATTGGCAAATAATGATTCTTGCTGCACGTTATACAAATAATCAAGCTCTGTATAATAAGACTAAAACTTATTCTGCAAACAAATTGGTCCTATTTTAGTTTGTCTTTGGTAGAAATGGGGAACTGGAGAGAGAAAATTATGATTCAAAGGAAACACATACTATAGTATACCTGTTATTGGATTATCTTGTTTGTTATTTTTGAGTTTTTATAATTTTCTACAACTTGGGCTGTACCCTGAATTCTTTCCTGGGTACACGTCTCCAGACTAACGTGTTAAAATTTTTGTTTAGTTTTTCTGACTTGAAATCACGAGAAATTGAAGCTGCTTTTCTTTTTTTTTAATTTTAAAGATGTGTGTGGTACATATACATGATGGAATATTACAGAGTCATAAAGAACAAAATTATGGACTTCACAGCAACTTGGATGGATTTAGAGTCTGAAATACCCAGTGATCTATCACAGAAACAAAGAACTGAGTACCATATCTCTTCACTCATAAGCGGACCCTGAACATTTACCATAAAACAATAAGAAAGGAATTGGCAGTACCAGGATACTACCAGGGTGGGGGTGGGGACACAACATCAATAAAGGTACCTGATCTCAAATCAGGCAAAATGGGGACCAACAGGAGGCTCAAATTCTACCTGTACAATGTCCACTTGTATACCTAATCCTGAATTGTACCCCACACTTTTAAAATAAAATAATAAAAAATAAATAAAATATTTAAAAATAAATACATAAGAAAATTTGCAATTGAACAAAAAAATGTGGGGTACATTTTAGGGTTAGGTACACAAGTAGTAATTGTACAGGTAAAGTTTGTGTCTCCTTTTGGTCCCCACCTTACCTGGTTTGAGATCAGGTTTGCTCATTGATGTTATGTGCCCCCCCCCCCACCCC
>NW_006954892.1:10102-37231 GCF_000164805.1 Carlito syrichta
CCCCCACCGGCAGTTTTCCATTACTACCAATTCCTTTCTTATAGTATTATAATTTTCTACAACTTATAAATGTTCAGGGACTGCTTATGAGTGAGAACATGTGGTACTCAGTTCTTTATGTGACAAATCACTGAGTATGATAGACTCTAAATCCATTCAAGTTGCTGTGCAGCCCATAATTTTGTCCTTCTTTATGGCTGCATAATATTCCATTATGTATGTATACCACATTTTTTATCCAGTCCACTTTTGATGAACAGCACGCTTGGTTCCATGTTTTTGCTATTGAGAATAATGCTGCAATAAACATGCGTATGCAGGTGTCTTTTTTATAGAATGATTTGAGTTCCTCCAGGTATATTCCCAGAAAGAGGATTGCTGGGTCATATGGAAGGTCGAGTTTTAGGTTTTCTAGGAATCGCTACACTGTTTTCCACAGAGGTTGTACTAGTTTACATTCCCACCTACGGTGTAGAAGTATTCCCTTTTGCCGCATCCTCTCCGTTATCTGTTGCTTTTGTTATTGATGATGGCCATCCTGACTGGAGTTAAGTGGTATCTCAGTGTGGTTTTTTTGTTTGTTTGTTTTTTGTTTTTTGAGTTGGAGTCTCACTCGGTCGCCCAGACTGGAGTGCAGTGGCCGCTTCTGACCACCGCAGTCTCGACCTGCTGGGCTCCGGCGATCCTTCCGCCTCAGGCTTCCAAATAGCTGGAACTTCAGGTGCGCGCTACCACGCCCGGCTGATTTTTGATTTATTGTAGAGATGAGGTCTCACCAAGTTGCCCAGGCGGGTCTCGAACACGCGGGCTCAGGCAATCCACTCATCTCAGCCTCCCAAAGGCGCGGGATTACAGGCTGATTCACTGAGCCCAGCCTCCGTGTGGTCTTAATTTGCATTTCTTTGATGACTAGTGAGGCTGAGAATTTTTTCAAGTATCTGTTGGTTGCTCCTATGTCTTCTTTTGAGAAGTGTCTATTCATATCTTTTGCCTATTTTTTGATAGGGCTGCTTTTTTCCTTTCAGCAAATTTGAGTTCCTTGTAGATCCTGGATGTTAGACCTTTGTCAAATACATAGTCGGCAAATATTTTTTCCCATTCTGTGGGCTGTCTCGTGCTCTCTTGATTTTTTTTTTTGTTGTTTGTTTTTATTTGCTTTGCGCAGAAACTTTTCAACTTGATGAGGTCCCATTTGTCTATCTTATCTCTTATGGCATGGACACTTGGAGTTTTGATCAGGAATTGGTTGTCTATTCCAATTTCCTTAAGGGTGTCTCCCGCGTTTTCTAAGATTCTTACAGTTTGAGTTTTTACTTTTAGGTCTTTGATCTATTTAGAGTTGATTTTTGAGTATGGTGATAGGTAGGGGTCCTGTTTCATTCTTCTGCATGTGGTCAACCAGTTTTCCCAGCACCATTTACGAAATAGGTTCTCTTCTCCCCAGTAGCTGTTGGTTGGAGGCTTTGTTGAAGCTGAGTTGGTTGAGAAATTGAGGTTTTGCTTCCAGAACCTCTATCCTGTCCTATTGGTCTATCTATATGCCTGTTCTTGTACCAATACCATGCTATTTTGATTACTGTAGCCTTATAATAAACTGCTTTTCTTTTTTCTTTTTTTTTAGTTGAAGTCTCACTCCGTCGCCCAGACTGGAGTGCAGTGGCATGCTCCTGGCCACCGCAGCCCCGACCTGCTGGGCTCTGGCGATCCTTCCAACTCAGTCTTCCAAGTAGCCGGAACTACAGGTGTGCGCTGCCACGCCTAACTAATTTTTTATTTATTGTAGAGAGGAGGTCTCGCCAAGTTACCCAGGCAGGTCTTGAACCCGTGGGCTCAGGCAATCCACCCGCCTCAGCCTCCCAAAGTGCTGGGATTACAGGCTGAGCCACTGTACCCCGCAGAAAACTGCTTTCTTTTTTTTTGAATGGGAATCTCACTCTGTCGCCCAGACTGGGGTGCACTCTGTCACCCAGACTGGGGTGCAGTGGCTGCTCCCGCCCCCTGCAGCCTCGACCTGCTGGGCGCCGGCGATCCTTCCGCCTCAGCCTTCCAAGTAGCTGGAACTACAGGCACACACTACCACACCCGGCTAATTTTTTATTTGTTGTAGAGATGAGGTCTCGCCAAGTTGCCCAGGCGGGTCTCGAACCCACGGGCTCAGGCAATTCATTCACCTCAGCCTCCCAAGGCGCGGGATTACAGGCTGAGCCACCAAGCCCGGCTTTTTTCTTTTTTTGATTAATCAATATTTTTTATTTTGGTATTGTGGGGTGCAGTTAAGGGTTAGGTATACAATATGTTTCGTTCAGGCACCCTTGTTGATAAGGGTTGTCTCCCTGTCCCCAGACAGATATTTACTAAGCCTGCAAACTGGAGGTAAGACCCAAACAATCTCGTGCCTTCCTGCTGATGTATGGACTTTACAGAAAGTTCACTTGAATGCCTGGTTCAAACTGCAATCACGAATGTGTCAAATTGCCAATGCAGTCTGAGGATGCATCAGAGCCTCTAGAAAATCTAGTCTATAGACTGCTCCAGACATTAATCTTTGTTGGGGTTTTTTCTGTCTCCAAATAAATGTCTCTTATTAAAGATCTATTCGTCTGCCTCATTTATAGAGACCCAACCCACTTGCAATACAATCTCCTAAAATGAGATACAGTTATTTCATGGGACTGGCCCATATGGAATCCTTTGCTACTCAGCTCTTAATATGTGAAACTTCTAGGGGTGTTCCAGACAGGAGAATGAAGGGGTTCAGGGAAATTCTCCCCAAAATATGGCATTTTGTCACAAGGTCTCTCTGACCCCACCCCCCCACACACACACACCATCTCTCCCAAGCTGCTTCCTTTACCAATTATCAGGAAAGAAGAGGAAGAGTGTAATCAGACCTGGTCCAACCATTTCACAAATAATGCCTGCCTCTCAAGTTCATTCAACTTCCAAAGAGAACTATTTACAAGTCATTCTCTATTTCCCCCATGAATTCATTCTCCTAATCATTTGTTACCCCTCAATAGAATTCCTCTTCCCCTCATAAAACCTGGTTTACCAGAATACAAACCCCCATTCTTTCTGTAATCCTGAAATGATATTTAGGTTTATGTAACTCATTGGGAAGTTGGGTCTTCATTCTGAAGGCTCTGGTGTTGTTAAACAAATTTGTATGCCTTTCCTCCTATTAAGCAATCTGCCTTATGCCAGTGATTTTTCTGCAAAGCCTTAGAGAGCCAATGGTCATGGTCCTCACAAGTTGATATTCAAATATTAAAGCAACCTGCATTCCTGAAATAAATTCCATTCAGTTATGATATATTACCTTTCTGATGTATTGTTGGATTTAATTTGTTAAAATCTTGTTTAGAATTTTTACATCTATATATATGAGAGATATTGATCTGTACTTTCTTTTTCTTTTAATATCTTTGTCAAGTTTTGCAATCAAAACTTCTTTTTGGGTGAGCCTCGGTAGTTTGTGTCTTTCAGATTATTTGTCTATTGTATCCTTGCTGGTTTTCTGCATATATGTTCTATCAATTATTGAGAAAGGAATATTGAAATCTCAGACTGTAATTGTGGATTTTTCTGTTTCTCCTTGTAGTTCTATCAGTTTTAGCTTCATGTATTTTGCAGCTCTGTTATTGAATGCATAAACATTGGAGTTCTTATGATTCTCATTAACATAAATGTAAAAATTCTCAACAAAATATTAGCAAATTGAATCTAGGGATAAGAATAATATACCACAACCATGGGAGATTTATTCCAGGAATGTAAAACTAATTCGGTATTCAAAAATTAGTCAATGTAATCTGCCATGTTAACAGTCTAAAGAAGAAAAAACACATGATCATATCAATTGATGCAGAAGAAGCATTGACAAACACAGCATTCATTCATGGTTTTTTAAAAAGCTCTCTGCAAAATACGAGTAGAAAGAAAAGTTTCAATTTGTGAAGGGTTTCTGTTTTAAAAACCCACAGCTAACATTGGATTTAATAGTGAAAGACTGAATACTTTTCTCCAAAGACCAGAAACAAGACAAAGATTTTCACTCTAACCATTTCTATTCAACATTATGCTGTAAGTCTTAGTTAGTGTATTAAGTCAAGATAAAAAGAAATGTAAGGCATTCAGATTGGAAAGGAAGAAACAAAAATCAACCTATTTACAGACAAGATGATTATCTACATAGAAAAGCCCAAGGAATCTGAAAAAAAACCCTCTTAAAATTAATAAGTAAATTTAACAAAGTAGTAATATGCAAGACAAACACACAAAAATCAGTTAGATTTTTATACACTAAAAATGTACAATTGAAAACTGAAATTTTTTAAAAATTGCAATAATTCAACACACTGACATACTTAGATAGATATCTCACAAAATACACACAGGATCTGATCTGTATGTTGAAAACGCCAAGGCTTTTGATTGATTGAAAAAATCAAAGAGGACCTAAATAAATGGTAATGAATACTGTGTTCATGGGTTTGAAAACCCAACATAGATCTGTACTCTTCAAATTGATATATAAATTTAACACAACACTAATTTTAAAATTCTAACAGAATTTATATAAATAAATATGTATATATATATATATATATATACACACACACATATGTATATATATGTGTATATATATGTATATATACAGGCTGATTCTAACATGTAGAAGGAAAAATCAAAGGAATCAGACTATCTAAAGCAATTTTTGCAAAATAAGAAGAAAGTTGGAGGAATCATACTAACCAGTTTGTAGAGTACTTGTCAGGTAATTTTTAGACTACCCCTCAATTTGTGTTTAGTATTTTTTCATGATTGTTCTAGGATAATGGCTTTTTGGAGAGAATACCATTGAGGTGAAGTGTCCTTTTCATCATGTCATATCAGAGAGTATATGATATAAACATGACTGGTGACATTAACCTTGATTGCTTGCTTAAGATAGTATGTGTCCAGCTTCTCCACTATAAAATTACTATTTTTCCCTTTCTGTACTCTATTTATTAAGAATGTATCACTAAGTCCAGCCCACACCAAGGGAGAGGAGGGCTAAGCTCCACCTCCTAAAGGGAAGAATATAAAAGAATTTGTGGATCTATGTTAAAAACTCTACTGTAACTAATAAATATTTGGAGAGGAATACTTTGAGGTTGTGCAAATATTATTTTTCTCACTTAAAGTTCAGGTCTCTCATTTTAGTATTAATCCGTAGACAGACCTTGCCTAGAGAAATTATTATTGTGCTGTTCTAATAGTGACTTTCTATTTCAGTCATTTCTTTTACATTATTTGGAATTTTTAAATAAAAAGACTTATCACTTCTCCATTTATTTATTTATTTATTTAGAGTTGGAGTCTCACTCTGTCACCCAGACTGGAGTACAGTGGCCGCTCCTGGCCACTGCAGCCTTGACCTCCTGGGCTCCGGCGATCCTTCCGCCTCAGCCTTCCAAGTAGCTGGAACTACAGACGTGCGCTACCAAGCCCGGCTAATTTTTTGATTTACTGTAGAGATGAGGTCTCGCTGCCCAGGAGGGACTCGAACCCGCGGGCTCAGGCAATCCACTCACCTTAGCCTCCCAAAGGTGCGGGATTACAGGCTGAGCCACCGAGCCCGGCTCTACACTTATTTATTTATACCAGTATGGACTCATTAATTTTTTTGGTTCTATTCCAATGCAATTGTTATGCATTTTATGACTCATGTTGTTCTAGTTTGGCCATTGGGACCTCCTTCAGATCGGCTCCTATGCACTTTTGATATGACAGCCATCTTTTGTTTTTGTTTTTGTTTTTTAGATTTTGTTTACTTTCTGACACTACAAAATAAGACAGGTTCACCTTCTGCTTTAGAAACAGCCTTTTCTTCAGGGTTCCTGCTTCCTTTTAGTGAGAGATAATATTTAGAAACTAAAATCTGGGCACTGAACAATCTAATTTTTTAAATTACTGTAAAGTGATAATAGTCAAGACATGTATAGATCAATGAGATAGAATAGAGTCTAGAAATTGACCCATAGAAATATGGCCAATTGGTTTTTGACGAAGTTGGAAAAACAATTCAAAGGAGAAAGATGGCATCTTCAATAAACGTTATGGGGAAAACCGGATGGTCATAACAAAAGTCAACTTCTACATAGACCTTACACCATATACAAAAATTAACACAAAATGGATCATATATCTAAATGTAAAACATAAAACTATAACGCTTTTCAAAAAATACTTAGGAGACCTTGGGTATATCAATGAATTCTTAGCCTTAACACCAAAACCACCATTCATAAAAGAAAAAAATTGATAAATCAGATATAATAAAATTTAAAACTTTTGATTTGTGAAGGACACTGTAAAGAGAAAGAAAAGAAAATCTTATCCAAATGCAATGT
The DNA here is from genome assembly GCF_000164805.1 of Carlito syrichta. Lineage (NCBI taxonomy): Eukaryota > Metazoa > Chordata > Mammalia > Primates > Tarsiidae > Carlito > Carlito syrichta. The sequence goes on from NW_006954892.1 coordinate 16,501, forward strand.
GATATCCTGGAACATTAAAAGAATATTAGTGGAAAATTAATGAAATTAAAATAAAATCTATAGTTAGTATATAACCAATGTTAAGTTTTTAGTTTTGTCAAATTTACATTATATTGAATGTTAACATTATGTGAATCTGAGTGAAGAGTATTTGGAAACTTTCTGTAGTATCTTTGCATCTGTTCTGTAAATCTAAATTCATTTCAAAATAAAAATGTTTATTAAGCAAAAAATGTTGCCAAACCTAAGAATAAAACAATTACAGCTGTTGTTAAGCCTGAGAGGAGAAACCAGAGATTCATCGTCTCTTTCCCTGTGCCCTCAATCTCTTAGACAGCTTTCTGAGGCTCTCTGCAGAACCCCAGATTCCTTGGAGTATGATTCCTAAACCATCAGACTTAATCGTTATTAAAAGTATAAGACAGAAATAGAAGTCTAAGTTGGGTCTGAATAAATGAAAAGCTATTCCTTTCTCTTCGTCATTAAGAACTTTCCTTCTATCTTAGAAGATCATTAATTTGAATCAATACAATCTTTTCTTTACAAAGTGAAACATACTGCCGCCCAGGATTCTGACCTTAGAACTTCAAGTCAACCTGGTTCTTTGTTCCAAGTATCTTAAATATCTCAAAAATAAGATGATTGGCTTCTGGTTATACAAGAGTAGGGAGGATTAGACTATGATTTTGAGGATGTATATATATTACTAAAATCCTACCTTATGTTTAAATTTTCATGAGGACTCTTTCTTTTTTTTTTTTTTTGAGTTGGAGTATCACTCTGTCACCCAGACTGGAGTTCAGTGGCCGCTCCCGGCCACCGCAGCCTCGACCTGCTGGGCTCCGGTGATCCTTCCACCTCAGCCTTCCGAATAACTGGAACTAAGGCGCGCACTTCCACGCCCGGCTGATTTTTTGATTTATTGTAGAGATGAGGTCTCGCCGAGTTTCCCAGGCGGGACTTGAACCCGCGGGCTCTGGCAATCCACTCACCTCAGCCTCCCAAGGCGCGGGATTACAGGTTGAGCCACCGAGCCCGGCTGAGGACTCTTTCAATGTCCTTAGAACAATAAAATAAACAATAAAATACTAACTTTAAAAAAGACAACTACAAACTGGTAGAGAATATTTGCAGATCATATATCTGACTAAAGGCTTCTATCCAGAAAATATAAAGGACTCTCTAAATTCAATAGCAAGAAAACACAACCCAATTTATAAATTTCCAAAAGTCATGGTCACTAAACCAAAGATAATATATAGATGGAAAATTAGCACATGAAAAGATGCACAACACCATTGGCTATTTGGGAAATGCAAATTACATTGCATTTCCATAAGAGATACCATTACACACCTATTTGAATCACTAAAAGAAAAATTATCGACAATAATGCCAAGTGTGAGTAAGGATATAGAGCTGCTGGATCTCTCTTAAGTTGCTGGCATGAATACAAAATTGTACAGCCACTCTAAAAAATAGTGGCAATTTCCTATAAACTTAAAAGCATACCCATACCACATGACTGAGAAGTTCAGAGATGGAGAGCTGGAAAGATGTCACTCCTATCCCATCCAAGAAAAGAGCTGGATAAACTGCAAATTAATGATTTGTCTTGGATTCCTCAGGGAACTCAGGTCATAAGGTAAGTGCCACCCTACAATCTGGAGAGAGACAGGCACCTGCAGGAAGACACAGGACTTGGGCATTTGCTTACCAAGGGCAGAAGCCAGTATGAATTTTAAATAAATTTTGTTGAATTCCTGGAAACTGAGTGTGAGCTAGCGTGAGAATGTGAAGCTCCCAGGGGGTCATTCATGTGGGGTCCTCGCCCTCTTGCAGGCTTTTCCCCCAGCAATACCACGAGGCTCACGTAGAGAACCTAGAGGAAATTTCCCCATTGGCGCTAGTAGGTGGAGAATAGAAACCATTGCCACCCAGGTACATTTCCCCCATCTCGCTTGTAGAACAAAAAGGCTCAATCTGCTGTCATTAGTTACGCTACTGCAACTAAGGAAAGCTGGATTTGGGCAGTTTCAGTTTCCATATTTTGTCCCAACTGCGATGGGTTTCCACCAGTGACCTCAGGCAACAGGTTTCTTCAGCATACAAATTAAGACTGCTGCTTCTTCTTTTTTTTTTTTTTTTTTGAAACAAGGTCTTGCTTTGTTGCCCAGGATGGAGTGCAGCGATGTTAACATAGCTCACTGCAGCCTCAAAACTCCTGTGCTCAAGTGATCCCTCCACCTCAGCCTGCTCACCAGGCTAATTTTGTGTAGAGGTGGAGTCTCGCTGTTTTGTCCAGGCTGGTCTCAAACTCCTGGCCTCAAGTGATCCTCCTGGCTCAGCCTCCCAAAACACTGGAATTTCAGACATATGAGGCCATTTAAATGCATGTATAAAGCATTTAAGAGATTGGGCTTAGGTAGAGTTTCAACTGTAGCTACTGTCAGTCTTTTCAGGATTCTCCTCCTCTGCCTGCCCTTGTCAGTGCCTGCTGGAGCTGCTAGAGGAAAAGCCTGCAAGTAGATGCTCTACTTCTGTAGCCCCCAGGACTCCACACTCTCACACTAGCCCACACTCAGCCCTTAGCAACGTATTAAAAATTTCTACCTTGAATTTTCTTGCTGCCATATATGGTATTCAGAGGCACCTGTCCCAGATAATCAAATGCTGAGGTGCTGTGTTTCTCTATATATGTGTGTCTCTCTCTAGATTTTAGTTTAGTTGTTTTCTCGGAAACTCATCTTCTTGATCTCAAGATAAGTATCTAATTTGTAGTTTGTTCAGCATTTTTCTTGTTGTGAGGATGGAAGTGATGTTCTTTCCAGCTCCCTGTATCTCCACACTGAAACCAGCTATCTTTTTACTTTTATCCTACCTGTATTATTATATTTGCAGATGGTATACAGTTACGTCACGGTTTTTAGTTCATTTTGAAAATCGCTTTTAGTTGGTGTGTTTAGGCCATTTAAATCTAACTTGTTATTGATATATTTAGAGTTAGACCTAACATTTTATTGTTTTTCTGTTTGTACCCTCTGTTACTTAATTCTTCACTTCCCTGCCTTATTCTGGGTTATTTAAAACTTCTAGTATTCCATTTTAACTGTTGTGGTTTTAGCTATAGCCTTTTGTATACAGTTGTCCCTCAGTATTCATGGGGTAATTGGTTCCAGGACCCCTGTGGATACCAAATCCATAGATGCTCAAATCTCTAATGAAAAATAGTGTAATATTTGCATATAAACTATGTGTATCCTCCTGTATACTTTAAATCTGCAGATTACTTATAATGCCTAATACAATGTCAGTGCTACATAAATATTTGTCATGCTGTATTGTTTCTTATTTGTATTATTTTTATTATATTGTGTTCTTTTCATATTTTCAACCCATTGTTTCAGCTCATTGTTGGTTGAATCCGAGGATGCAGAACCCGCAGATACAGAGGGCCTACTGTAGTTTTTCAGCAGTTGCTTCAGGAATGACAAAATAGATACTTAACTTGTCACTTTCTACTTAGAATCAATATTTTATCATGTCAGTTGGAACATAGAAACCTTGACACCTTATAAGCCTCTTTACCATCCTTTGTTCTTGCTATGGTCATCTTACGTATTATATTTACATACAGTGAAAACTCCATCAGTGTTATAAACTTTACTTTTAAGCATCAAACTTATTCTAAAGAACTCTTTAATAGAAGAATCACTTATTATATTTACCCAGATATTTACCATTTATGGGTCCGTAGGTGTGAATCTGAGACATGTGGGTTCAGTGTTGAGAGTGTGAGGCCTCTGATGATTTATCTGTGTTTAGGGTGTGAGGTTTCTGAAATCTTTGGGGTCTGTTTTGTAAGGTTTAAATAAGAGGTACTTGGGGATCTGTCTTCAAGGCAGGTGTCTGAAATTTTAGAGGGCCTATGTCCCAAGTTTAGGCTTGAGGCATTTGGGGTCTGCACTTGATGAATATGGTCCTTGAACATTTTGAGTGGCTATGCACCAAGATTTTTTAAAATTTAAGTTTAATTTTTTTTTTTTTTTGAGTTGGAGTCTCACTCTGTCACCCAGACTGGAGTGCAGTGGCCGCTCCCGGCCACCACAGCCTCGACCTCCTGGGCTCCAGTGATCCTTCTGCCTCAGCCTTCCAAGGAGCTGGAACTACAGGCACGTGCTACCATACCCGGCTCATTTTTGATTTATTGTAGAGATGAGGTCTCGCCAAGTTGCCCAGGAGGGTCTTGAACCCGCGGCTCAGGCAATCCACTCACCTCAGCCTCCCAAAGGCGCGGGATTACAGGCTGAGCCACCGAGTCCCGCTAAGTTTAAATTTCTTAATCTCATTATGATACAAAATAATTGTACATATTTATGGGGTACATGTGGTATTCTGATACATGCTTACAATGTGTAATGATCAAATCAGGGTAATTGGGATATTCATCACCTCAAACATTTATCATTTCTTTGTGCTGAGAACACCCCAAATCTAGCTATTTTATTTATTTATTTATTTATTTATTTATTTATTTATTTATTTATTTATTTATTTTTTGAGGCCAAGAGATTTATTAGAGCAGCGGCTACAGAGAGAGGGTCTGTAACCGCCTGGTAGGGGAGGGAGAGTGAGAGAAATCTAGCTATTTTAAAATACACAATAAATTATTGATAACTATAGTCACCCTACTGTGCTATCAGACATTAGAACTTATTCCTTTTATCTAACTGTATTTTTGTACCCATTAACCAACCTCTCTTCATCTCTCCTTCCTAGCCTCTGGTAAACACCATTCTACTCTCTATCTCCGTGAGATAATTCTTTTGTTGTTGTTGTTGTTTTGTAGTTCCCACATATGAGTGAGAACACGTGACATTTGTCTTTCTGTGCCTGGCTTAATTTACTCCAAGATTTTTTTTGTTTTGTTTTGAGTTGGAGTCTCACTCTGTCGCCCAGACTGGAGTGCAGTGGCCGCTGCCGGCCACCGCAGCCTCGACCTGCCAGGCTCCAGCGATCCGTCCGCCTCAGCCTTTCAAGTAGTTGGAAATACAGGCGCGCGCTACCACGCCCGGCTCATTTTGATTTATTGCAGAGATGAAGTCTCGCCAAGTTGCCCAGGCGGGTCTCGAACCCACGGGCTCAGGCAATCCACTCACCTCAGCCTCCCAAAGGCGTGGGATTACAGGCTGAGCCACCGAGCCTGGCTGCTCCAAGATTTTTATCTGAGGTGTTTGGAGTTTGTGTTCAGGGTGTGAGATCTCGTATTTCTTTGAGATCTGTATTCCAAGGTTTGGATCTGAATTATATGAGTCAACGTTCAGTGTGCAAAATCTCTGAAAATTTGAAGGTCTATGTGGTAAAGTTTGAATCTGAGGTACTTGTCTTCATGGTTGAGGTGTAAGGTCTCTGAAATTTTGGAAGGCCTCTGCCCCAAATTTGAGTTTGAGGTATTTAAGTCTGTGTTCAAGGAACGAGCCGCTGCAAATACAGATGTACATTAGCAGTGAGGTTTGACTGCACAGAGACCATAATAAATAAATTGCTTGCAGACTCATATCAACACCCTGTCAGTGAGTGGCAAGTGAGTTGATGTATTTCAATTGTACAGCTGCATCTGGTGGCAGGCTTTAAGTCAGGATCAGACATTTATTTTAATCTGCACGTGGCCTGCCCATTATTTGATTTACCATTTCTGTCTGTGCCTCTTTTTTTATGTGCATTGTATAATTTTTATCATCATTTATTCAATATAATAATAATAGAAATAAAGTGCACAATAAATGTTTTATACTTGAATCATCCCCAAACCATCCTCCCACCTCACATCTGTGGAAAAATCATCTTCCACGAAACCGGTTGGGGACTGCTGCTTTAAAATAAACCAATAAATGTAAGAAATTATTTTCTTGAATCCTGTGAGCCATTCTAGCAACTGACTGAATCCAAAGGGAGAGTCATAGGAACTCCTAATTTATATCTGGTCAGCCAGAACTACTGAAGGCTTGGCATTTGAAGTGGAGGGAAATTTTCTGGGACTGAGCCTTTATCCTGTGGAATCTGACTCTAACTCCAGGTAGGTGATGTCAGAGTTGAGGTAAATGGTATGGCACCCAGCTGGACTTCGCCAGAGAATTGATGTATGAAAAAAAAATCCCCATATATCTTATATCTGAAGTAAAGTAGTGAGTATTGCGAGGGTATATAGGAGAAAATGTTTGTTTTTCCTATATTAGATGGAATCAGGGTGTTTATGTTCTAGGTGTAATTTTTTTTTTGAGTTCGAGTCTCACTCTGTCACCCAGGCGGGAGTGCAGTGGCACAATCACGGCTCAACGCAGCCTTGACCTCCTGGGCTAGGTGATCTTTCTGCTTCAGCCTTTCGTGTAGTTGGGACTACAAAGGTGCACTACCACATCTGGCTAATATTTTTAAAAAATTTTTGTAGAGCAAGGTCTTATTATGTTGCCTAGGCTGTCTTGAACTCCTGGGCTCAAGCAATCATCCTGTCCTGGCCTCCCAACCTGCTAGGATTACAGGTGTGAGCCACTGCCCAGCTATAGGTGCAAAATCTTTAAAATGTTTGAGAACCTCTGCTCCAACTTTAGAATTAGATGTGTTTGGGAGTTTCTGTGCAAGGAGTGAGAGGTCTGTGAACTAATTAAATGTGTTCTAGTGTTTGAATCTGAATCATTTTGTGGACTATGTTCAAAGTGTGAGATCTCTGACTTTTTGGAGGTCTTTTTTCATAGAATTGAGTCTGAAGTATTGTCTGTTCAGTGTTTAGAGTGTGAAGTCTTTGAATTCTGAGGGTCTGGCATAAAATTCTGAGTTTCGGTATTTGTGGAACTGTGTTTATGGTTTTGGTCCCAGAAATCATTGAGGGTCCTTGTTCTAAGGTTTGAGTCTGAAGTATTTGGGGGTCTGTGTTCACAATAAGCATTCACAAATCTTTTAGGGTCTGTACTTTAATATTTGAATATGAGGCATGTGGATTCTGTGTTCAGAGTGTGAGATCTCAGAATTCTTTGAAAGTCTGTGCCACAAGATTTGAATCTGAGGTGTTTGGGAATTCCTCTTCTGGGTGTGAGCACTATGAACTCTACAAGATCTGAGTTCCAAATATTATGACTAAGATATTTGGAGGTATGTATTCAAGTTGTGAGGTACAGAACTCTGGAGTCTGAGGTGTTTGGGTCAGTGTTTCAAAGTGTGAACTCTTTTAAGGTCTTTGTCTTAAGTTTTCTTCTGAGGTTTTGGTGCTCTCTCCAAGGTGCGAGGTCTCAGAAACTCAGAACTCTTGGAGGTTCTGTTCCCATCTTTGAATTTGTGGTATTTGAGGATTTATATTTAGGGTGTGAAGTATCTGACTTCTTTTTTTTTTTTGAGTTGGAGTCTCACTCTGTCACCCGACTGGAGTGCAGTGGCCGCTCCTGGCCACCGCAGCCTCGACCTGCTGGGCTCCGGCGATCCTTCCGCCTCAGCCTTCCAAGTAGCTAGAACTACAGGCACGCGCTACCACACCCGGCTAATTTTTTTTGTTTATTGTAGAGATGAGGTCTCGCCAAGTTGCCCAGGCAGATCTTGAACCCGCAGGCTCAGGCAATCCACTCACCTCAGCCTCCCAAAGCTTGGGATTACAGGCTGAGCCACCGAGCCCGGCTTATCTGACTTCTTTGAGGGCCTGTGTTCCATGATTTGGATCTACAATATTTGTAGGACTGTGTTCAGAGAGTGACTGGTATGTAAACTTGTCTAATGCTCCAACGTTTGAATCTGAAGTATTTGTGGATCTATGCGCAGGATGTGAGGTCTCTGAACTCTTTGAAGGTCTTTTCTCAAAGGATTGAATCTGAGTTATTTGCAACCTGTGCTTGGAGTGTGAAGCCTTTGAACTCTTTAAGGGTCTATGTTCCTAAGTTTGAGTTTGAGGTATTCGGGATATAAGTATTCACAGATCTTCAGAGTATTTTTATTAAAAAAATTGAGTATGAGCTATATGAGTTCTGTGAACATGGGTGAGATCTTTTAACTTGTTGAGGAACTGTGACCACATTTTGAATCTGAATTTTTTGAAATCTTTGTTCACTTGAGAGGTCTTCTGAATGATTTTAGGCTTATATCACAACATTTGAGTCTGAGATGTTGGAAGTTCATGTTCTGGGTCTGAAGACTATGAACACTCAGAGAACGGACGTCCAAATATTGAGTCTGAGGTATCTGGAGGTGTGTGTACAGGTTAAGTGGTCGCAGAACTCTTTCAGGGTCTGTGTTCCAAGGTTGGAATCTAGGGTATTGGTATTTGGGTTAGTGTTCAAAGTATAGGATCTCTGAAATTTTTGAAAGTTTGTTTTCTAAGTTTTCTTCCAAGGTTTATGATGTCTCTGCTCGGAGTGTGGGGTCCCTGAATTCTTGGTCTATCTGTGTTCTAAGATTTGAGTTTGTGGCATTTGGAGATTTATGTTTAGGTTGTGAAGTCTCTGAAGTCCAGGATTTGAATCTGAGGTATTTGAAGGACTGTGTTCAGGGAGTGAGAGAAGTGTGAACTTATTTCCTATGTCCCCAGGTTTGAATCTGAAGTATTTTGGGGTCTGTGGTCAAGATAAAAGATCTCTACCCTCTTTGAAGGTGTTTGTCCCAAGGTTTAATTCTCATGTGTAGAGGTGTGAATTCAGGGGCTGAGGTCTCAAAACACATTGATGATCTATGTTCCAAGGTTAAAGTTTGAGGTAATAGAGGTCTGGTTCATTGAGTTAGGTCTCTGTAATCACTGATAATCTGTATATTGAGATTCTAATCTGACATGTTTCAGGGCCACTGTGCAAGATATTAGGCCTATGAACACTTTGAGTATTTGTGTCCCATATTTTCAGTCTGAGGTAATGAGGAATATGTGTTTGGGTATGACATCTCTGCATTTTTAGAATGTATGTGCTCCAAGTTTGAATGTGCATTAATGGGGGGAGGGGGCTCTGTATCCAAGATGTGAGGCCTCTGCACTCTTTGGTGGTCACTGACATTTGGGGATTTGTGTTCAGGGAATGATGTCTCTAAAATCTTTTTTTATTATTAATCAATATTTTTTATTTTGGTATTGTGGGGTACAGTTAAGGGTTAGGTATACAAATATGTCTCATTCAGGCACCCTTGTTGATAAGGGGTGTCTCCCCATCCCCAGACAGATATTTACTACCATTAATCCCACTTCCCTTCCCCTCCCTCCCACCCCATAGTTTCCCCCACTGTCAGTCCTTTTCTTAGAGTATTACGATAGATGTTCAAGGTCCACTATATGAGTGAGAACATGTGACCCTCAGATCTTTGCTTCTGTGAGAGGTCACTCAGTATTATAGACTCTAGTTCCATCCAGGTTGCTGCGAAATTCATGATTTTGTTCTTTTTTATGGCTGCGTAGTATTCCATCATGTATATGTACACACTTATACACTGTTGATGGGAGTGCAAACTAGTGCAACCTTTGTGGAAAACAGTGTGTCGATATTTAAAAGCTCTAAATATCGACCTCCCATATGACCCTGCAATCCCCTATTGGGAATATACCCTGAATAACTCAAATCACTCTATGAAACAGATACCTGCACACATATGTTTATCGCAGCATTGTTCACAATAGCAAGAACCTGGAATCCACCATGCTGTCCATCAAAAGAGAACTGGATTTTAAAAATGTGGTACATATACACGATGGAGAAGGAGTGTTATGTGGAGACGCGGAGGGAAGTTTCATGCAGATTACAGGAAGGCAGAGGTGCTTGGAAGGGGGGGATGTGTGCATCTGAGGGCGTGGTAGTCTTGTGAGATGCAGACAAAACCTCAAGGGCTTCCTTTGCAGCACACAATTCTTTCAATACGTAAGCATAGCCTTTTACCTTCTATGTTATACATGACTCCTGAAATTACCCTAAAACTTTTATAAGGAAATTTGCATTTGACTAAACACCTGGTGTGTAGTCTCAAGACTAAAGTAATGGGTTAATAAAAAGGAGAGAAGGCTTCCTTATTCCATGAATCTCTGTCCACAGTTCCAGCTGTCTCTCACGGCAGAACAACCACCTCCAAAGCTTAAAGCCATAAAATAACAACTCTACTGCTTGGAAGGCTGAGGTGGAAGAATCACATGAGCCCATAAGCGTGTCACTGCACTCCAGCCTGGGCAACAGAGTGAGACTCTGGCTCAACAAACAAACAACCAAGCAGACAAACCAAGAACAACTCTATGATTAAGCTCACAACTCTGCAAGTTGGGCAGGACCTCTGCAGGGATAGTCAAATGGCTGAGGGCTGGAACAGCCAGCCCTACGTGTGTCTCTCTCTTGTGTAGTCTCGGGGTCTCTCCACATGGTCTTCTCATGTAGTCTTTCCAGGAAGGTGGCCTCGGGGTGGTCAGGGTTTTTACATAGCGCCTGAGGATTCCAAAAGTGAGTGCAAAGATTTTTATATCCTCACCTTAGACACTGTAAAACATCACCCTGCCACATTCCATTGCTCAAGTGAGTTACTAAGGCCAGCGCAGATTTAAGAGCAGGAGAATTAAACTATGCCTCTCAATGGGAGAAGCAGCAAAGAATTTGTGGACACATTTAATCTGCCACTGTGGCCTTATAAGCTTACTGGGGACACTGTAACACAGATTTCAGGCAGTTATTGGTGTTACAGAAGGGCAGCTCCATGGCGGAGTTGAGAACTAAGGGGATAAGCCACAACACTACAGGGGAGCTCTGGAGGGGAGGGGAGTCCGCCCAACAGAGACAGCAAAATCAAACCTTGGCATTATTCCTAAAAGGAAAAGAATGCTACTATTAGAATGGGGGACAGAGGCAATCTGGATCATCTCAGGGAGACTGTTGAATAGAAAGCAGTGAATACATTGAAACGATGTCAACATCTCAATTATCGTGACAACGTAACATATAATCTTAAATATATCATTCGATGTTGAAGAAAATGAAAAAGATTTCAAAGCAGCCAAAACAGCAGTACAAGGTCTAGATGGCAAAGCATATTTACTTATTCATAAGAGGGCCATTCCAGATCTGACTTAGAAAGCTTATTCCTTCTGGCTTTACCCAGAATTAGGATAAATGCAGTTTGGGGTATTTTAGCAGATAATATATTTAAAGTAGCTTAGTAGATTGGTGGTGACATAGACGGGTAATGCTGCTAGAGTAAAATTCACTGACAGCAACAAGAAATAATTCAGCTGTCAAGCCCAAATAGCTTCTAAACCCCAGCATCTCCTCTTTCCCATACTTTGTTCCTCCCTATACAAAACCCTGGAGCCAGCTGGTCCCCTCTGTAGACTCTAAATCCATCCAAGTTGCTTCATCTCCAACTCCCAGGTCAGTGATGTGGATTGGACCCTGAGATTTTGTCTCTGTTGGAATAACAGAGAATCTTCTCATTCCTGAGCCCCTTCCCCCAATTCTCCTAACTCTGCTAACTGGGCTTCATTCTAAGTTCCTGTTTTCAGGGTGTCGTTTGGTACCTGATGTCCAAATCCCTGCTGGTTTGGAGTCCTACTCGTTCAGGAGTTAGCCAATACCCACGGATCCTTGTGTAGTCATAGGGCAATTTAATTTGGTGAAGGACATTTCCATGGCCAACCTCGTGTCTGCTGAACTACTAAGTGTCCCTAATCCAAGCACCCTCTACCATTGTCCTGACTGTTCACCGTGGAACTCTGTTGTGATTGTCCAGGTTACAGCTGGAGAACTGAAGAGTGGCCAGGTGTTGACCCTAAGTTTTCTCACTGTCTCATCACTCTGGTGTCCACACAGTTCGTTAAGCGTGCGTTATCTCCCTGTAGGGGCAGGTCTAGTGCTGACAATGTCTATGATATTCTTCTCCCTGTCTGCCTTATCCTGCTCAAATGGATGGCCAGTGACCATGCCCTCTCAATTCCCTAGATATGCTCTCAAAGTCCTCAAATTAAAGGAGCAGGGAAAAAAAGATCAATATCTGTTGAACAAATACAAAATCAAAAGAAAGAGCACAGGATTATTTTGTGAACAAGTAAATACCTCAAGAACAGTGATATAGTAACTTATGTTTATTGGGAACTTTCTAATCCTTTATATGTTCATCCTCACAACTTGGTGTGGTAGCATTTTTAAAAATCATTTTATGGATGAGGTCACCAAGGCACAGGGTGCAAGTAACTAGTCTAGGCTGTAGACCTGGGTAATTGGGGGGGCTAAATTTTGTTTCGCTTTGTTTTGTTTTTGCTTGATTGTTTTTGTCCCTTTTTAAAATTTTAATTTCTTGAAGATGTGGGGTACAATTCAGGATCAGACAGATAAGTGGTCATTGTACAGGTAAAGTTTGGGCTTCCCTTGGGTCCCCACTTTACCTGGTTTGAGATCAGGTACCTTTATTGATGTTACGTGCTTCCCCCTCCCCCACCGGCAGTGTACCACTACTGCCAATCCCTTTCTTATAATATTTTAATGTTCAGGGTCCACTTATGATTGAGAACATGTGGTACTCTGTTCTTTCTGTGATAGATCACTGAGTATAATAGACTCTAAATCCATCCAAGTTGCTAAATCCATCCAAGTCCATAATTTTGTCCTTCTTTATGGCTGTGTAATACTCCATCATGTATATGTACCACTTTTTAAAATCAAGTCTACTTTCGATGGGTAGCACAGTTGGTTCCATGTTTTTGCTATTGTGAATAACGCTGAGATAAACATGCATATGCAGGTTTCTGTTTTGTAGAATGATATGAATTCCTCTGGGTATATTCCCAGAAGGGGGATTGCCGTGTTGTATGGAAGGTTGATTTTTAGATCTTTTAGAAATAGCAATGCTGTTTTTCACAGAGGCTGTATTAGTTTACACTCCCACCAACAGTGTAGAAGTGTTCCCTTCTCTCCACATCTTCTCCAGCATCTGTTGCTTTTTGAGTTATTAATCATGGCCATCCTGATTGGAGTTACGTGGTGTCTCAGTGTGATTTTGATTTGCATTTCTTTGATGATTAGTGAGGCTGAGCATTTTTTTATGTATCTGTTGGCTACTTGTATGTCTTCTTTTGAGAAGATATTCATATCTTTTGACCACTTTTTTATAGGTGTTTTTTTCCCCCTCTTGGCACATTTGAGTTCCTTGTAGATTCTGGATGTTAGGGCTTTGTCAGATATACAGTTGGCAAATATATTTTTCCATTCTGTGGGCTGTTTTCCCGTCCTCTTGATGGTTTCTTTTGATTTGCAGAAGCTTTTCTGTTTGATAAGGTCCCACATGTCTGCCTTATCTCTTACAGCATGAGCATCTGGGGTTTCGATCAGGAATTGGTTGCCTATTTCAATTTCCATGAAGGTGTCTCTAGTGTTTTCTAAGATGTTTATAGTTCGAAGTTTTGCGTTTAGATCTTTGATCCATTTAGAGTTGATTTTTGTGTCTGGTGATAGGTAGATGTCCTGTTTCAACCTTCTGCAGGTGGTCAGACAGTTTTGCCAGCACCTTTTATGAATAGGTGTCCCCACCCCCACCCCCCGCCGTGACTGCTGTTGGAGGCTTTGTTGAAGACGAGTCAGTTGAGAAATAGAGATTTTGCTTCTGGAATCTCTATCCTGTTCTATTGGTCTGTATCCCTGTTCTTGTACAGTACCAGCCTCTTTTGATTATTGTAGCCTTATAGCAAAGTTTAAAGTCTGAAAGTATGATACCTCTCACTTTGTTTCTTTTGCTGAGAATTGTTTTGGCTATTGTTGGTCATTTATGTTTTCATATGAATTTCTGTATTGTCATTTCCAGGTCTGAGAAGAATGATGTAGGTAACTTAATGGGCATTGCATTGAATCTGTAGATTGCCTTTGGCAGGATGGGCATCTTAACAATGTCAATTCTTCCAATCCATGAGCATGGAATATTTTCCCATTTGTTTGTGTCTTTGTTTTCTTTGATTTGTTTGAGCAATGCTTTGTAGTTTTCATTGTAAAGATCCTTCACTTCTCTGGTTAAAAAGATGCCCAGATATTTCACTTTTTGTATGGCTATTTTGAATGAGATTGTGCTTTTTATTTGGTTTTCTGCCTGCTTGTTGTTGGTATATAAAAATGTGACTGTCTTTTGCACATTTATTTTGTACCCTGAGATTTTGCCAAAGTCCTTTATCAGTGCCAGGGAGTTTTTGACAGATCTCTTGGGTTTTCAAGGTATAGGATCATATCATCTGCAAAGAGAGATAACTTGACCTCCTTTTTCCTATTTGGAGGAGGACTAAAATTTATACTTGGTAATTGTGCCCTAGAATCCTCACTCTTACCCACTTTTCTTTTCTAGGGTCTTTGTAGATGTCAGTGCATCCTAGCCCAGTATGATAACCCAAGCCCACAATGATCCCCTGAGTCACCAAGAATATATAGTTATTTTCCAGAAAGCAGAAAGAATTTTCTCAAAATCTGTTGGAAAATAATGGCACTTCAAGGAGTAAGCTTCTTTTATCTGGAAAATTAGCTTATACGGAACACTGTAACAATGTATTTTTACTCTACTATGGCCATTTGCTTTTTCCTCAGATTTATTTAGTACCTAAATCATACCATAACTTTAAATTTAGACCTATATTTTTATAAGATGTAGGTACATACAACTAATATATGAGGGGACTTGTTTGTGAAAAAATTAAGAGTTCATGAAAAAATGGAATTAAAAGATAAAAATATAAAATATGAACTTTGTTTTTTAACATATGCTCCACCAAGTTTAAGACACTTTGTAAGTGATGATATCAGTCATTTATTCTACTCCTAAAGAACTGAGTGTCCTGGGAATTTAAACATGTCAATACAGTCTATTTTTACATTATTAACTAAAGGAAAAATGAGTGCCTTTTAAACTTTTTTTTAAGATTGAGAAACAAAAAGAAGTTAGAAAGGGCCAAATCAGGGAATGTGAAACGGACACCTAGTGACTTTCCATTAAAACTCTCACAAAGGCTGGGTGTGGTGGCTCATGCCTGTAATCCCAGCACTTTGGAAGGCAGAGGCAAGGGGATTGCCTGAGCCTACGCGGTTGAAACCAACCTGGACAACTCAGTGAGACCTCATCTCTACAATAAATCAAAAAATTAGCTGAGTGTGATGGTGCACGCCTGGGGTTCCGGGTACTTGGAAGGCTGAGGTGGAAGGATCACCTGAGCCCAGCAAGTTGACGCTGCAGTGGCCGTGAGCATGCCACTGCACTCCAGCCTGGGTGAGAGAGTGAGACTCTGATTCAAAAAACAAAACAAGACAAAACCTTCACAAAGTAGTTCTTGTTTGATGAGAGGAATGAGCAGGGGCACTGTTGTGGTGGAGGATTCTCTGGTGAAGATTTCCTGGGTGTTTTGTTGTTGTTGTTTTGTTGTTTTTGCTAAAGCTTTGACTAACTTTCTCAGGACACTCTCATAATAAGCAGATGTTAGCATTCTTTGTCTCTTCATAAAGTCAACAAGTAAACTGCCTTGAACATCCCCCAAAAACTGTTGCTATGACCTCTGTTCTTGACTGGTCCATTTTTGCTTTGTCTGATCCACTTCCATCTCTTGATATTCATTGCTTTGACTGTGCTTTGTCTTCAGGATCATACTAGAAAAGCCATCTCTCAAGTCCTGTTACAACGTTTTAAAGAAATGCTTTAGAATCTTGATCAAACTTCTTTAAAATTTCCATCGAAAGCTCTGCTCTTTCTGCAGCTGATCTGGCTGCAATGGTTTTGGCACCCATCAAATGGAAAGTTTGCTCAACTTAAATTTTCTAGGCAGAATTTTATAAGCTGAACCGGTTGCTATGTTTGTGGTGGTGGCTATTGTTTTTGCTGTTAATTGTCAGTCCTTATCAGTTAGGGAACAAACAAGACTACTTTTTCCTCATGGAAAGGTGTAGGTGGTCAGCTGCTGTGGGCTTCGTCTTCAACATCGTCTTGCCTTCGTAAAACAAGTTCTTCATTTGTAAACTGCTGATTTCTTTGGGACATTGTCCCCATAAACATTTTTTTTCTTGATAGGTGTATTGCATCAAATAGCCTATAAACGTTTTTGAAAGCCTCAGTGATTTCACCATTCTTCCACCCAAGTTTCACCATAAACTTGATGTTTTTTCTTGCTTCAGTTTTAGCAGAATTCATGTTACTCTGATAAGGGCTCTTTGCTTTTTTTTGAGTTGGAATCTCACTCTGTCGCCCAGGCTGGAGTGCAGTGGCAGGCATGCTTACGGCCACCGTAACCTTGACTTACTGGGCTCAGGCAATCCTTCCACCTCAGCCTTCCAAGTAGCTGGAACTATAAGCATGTGCCACCATGCTTGGCTAATTTTTTGATTTATTGTAGAGATGAGGTCTTGCCAAGTTGCCCAGGCTGGCCTCAAACCCATGGGCTCAGGCAATCCCCTCACCTCGGCCTCCCAAAGTGCTGGGATTATAGGCAGGAGTCACCGTGCCCAACCTAAGAGCTTTTTTCAAACTGATGTCTTACCCTTCTAAATTCCTCAAACTAGATCCTGTCCAGGCATATTACAAGTCAGTGTGAGTTTATTTTGGAGAAAAAAAAAAAAATATATATATATAATATATATTATATATATATATATATTTAAAGTCCATGTATGGTTTTTTCATAATTCATATTTCCCATGAATTTTTTTGAAGACCCCTCATATTTCTGGACTACACTAGAAACAATTTTATGTTATGGTTTAACACATTTTGGTGATATATAATTTTTGTATAACATAGACCTTTTCAAAGTTTTTGATCAAGAATAATCAAAAGTAGTGTATTAGATCCACATTTAAGACCCAAACTGAAAATAACTTATCAACTTTTCTCCCATAACACATCTGTAAAATTTTAATGATAACTATCAATTCCATTTTTCTGAAAGTTTGGCCAGATGATGAAATAACCTTTGTTTTTTACAGTATATTTTTCAGAAACTGAATTTCAATTACTTCACAACTAAGGCACAGTTAGTTTGTTATAGGTCATTATTTAATTGCATCACTCTGGAGTTTACAGTCAAATTATCTCGTTAGCATTCAGAACCTTTAGGCCACTGAAAGTCTAACTAAACAAAGCGTGCTGTCTTAAATCTTTTCTGAGAAAGGGAAAATAGGGATATAAAATTAAATCACATAAAAATAAAAAAGGAACTGTCCAGGATGCTTAACTGTTTCTTCTTAAGAAATTCCCAACATTGATAATAGTTGAAAGGCAAAGTAGTATATGGTGGGTATTTCTCTACCCTCGCATCACTGAGAATTATGGTGACACCCCTTAACAAATACTTGGCCTCCCAGTTGATTAAATCAGAAACCCAGAGAGTAAACCCTGGACATTTATATTTTTACTTTTTTAGATTTATATTATTTTTACTACTTTATTTTATTTTAAAGATGGGATACAAGTTAGGATTAGATACATAAGTACACTATGTACAGGTGAAGTTTGGGCCTCCGACTGGTCCTTGTTTTCCCTGGTTTAGAATCAGGTACCCTTCATGTTGTTACTTACCCCCCATTCCTCCCTCCCCTGGCAGTGGGCATTTATATTTTTAAAATTTCCCCAGTGAACTCTGATGCGCAGCAGGGTTGAGACCACTAATGTAAACCAGGGACTAGCAAGCTATGGCTGCTAGCCTGGCTGCTGTGTAAATAAAGTTGTATTAAAATACAGTCACGCTGGGCTCGGTGGCTCAGCCTGTAATCCCGCGTCTTTGGGGAGCTGAGATGAGTGGATTGCCTGAGCCCGCGGGTTCGAGACCCGCCTGGGCAGGCGAGATCTCATCTCTACAATAAATTAAAAAAATTAGCCAGGCGTGGCAGCGTGCGCCTGAAGTTCCAGCTACTCGGAAGGCTGAGGCGGAAGGATCGCTGGGCCCAGCAGGTCGAGGCTGCGGTGGCCGGGAGCGGCCACTGCACTCCAGTCTGGGCGACAGTGAGACTCCAACTCAAAAAAAAAAAAAAAAAATTAGGGTAAAAACAAAAAGTAAGGAAAGAAAAAAACTCATTGTGGAAACCTGACCGTTATGCCAGACAAATATTATTATGTCAGTGAAAAGTATAAAATAATATCATTCCTCTCAAGGATATAAATAAATTCTTTTTAATTAAAATTTTAACAGAGTATGCTTTATTTAATAATTTTAAAACTGTGGTAGATCTTTAAGTTTACCTAAAATTGGTAATCTTTGTGGAGGCCAAACGTATATCAGGTATTTTATAGATGCCAAAAGTTTGAGGAACACTGACTGAAATAATTATTTTTAGAGTTTGTGGACCTTTAATACTAATGTGGGGTAAATAACAAAAGGCGTGTCTATAAGTCTTGACAATTCTAACTCTTAATATTTCAAAATCTACTTCCTTCTATCTACCTTTTCACTACATTTCTATTGCCATCATTCTAATTGGGTTTCTTGCTTTCAACACATTTTTACCCCCAAATCCATGCACCACCATGCTCCTAGAGCGAACTTTCTAAAACCCAAATCTGGCTATATAAATTTTCTTTCTAATATATTTTCATGATTCTCCATACTCCCCATTGTCCTTCATGGCCAAGTTCAGATAAGGCTACATAATTTGTGGGGGTCCATGACAAAACGAAAATGTGGAACTCTTGATCAAAAACAGTGCCATTTAAGGTCATGAAATGTAAAGGTTTTCCTTTCTTCTGTGGTATGTCTTTCAAATGGTCATCGTATTTTTATTTGTTATTTAATGTTGCCTTACTCTTTTAAAGTTAAAATTTTAAATTCGGCGGGGCTCAGTGGCTCAGCCTGTAATCCCGCACCTTGGGAGGCCGAGGTGAGTGACTTCCCTGAGCCCGCGGGTTCGAGACCCGCCTGGGCAACTTGGCGAGACCTCATCTCTACAATAAAAATCAAAAAAATCAGCCGGGCGTGGTAGTGCGCACCTGTAGTTCCGGCTACTCGGAAGGTGAGGGGGAAGGATCGCCGGAGCCCAGCAGGTCGAGGCTGCGGTGGCCGGGAGCGGCCACTGCACTCCAGTCTGGGCGACTGAGTGAGACTCCGACTCAAAAAAATAAAATAAAATAAAATAAAATTTTAAATGATCAGAACACATTTTTTATTTTAATAATTTTTTATTTAAAAATTTAATATATTGTATGTGTATGCCATATTTTGCTTCTCCATTGATGGACTCCTGGGTTGCTTCTACTTTGGGGCTGCCATAAACATGGGATTTTACCATTCATCTTCATATTGTGCAATGGCAGTTTTAAATGTAAACATAAGAGCATTTATCCTAAATGCAGAATCACCAAAATCACACAGTTTGTGTTTCATAGCTTGAGCATGCCTATGTGGAAATGCTGCACAAAGCCAACACAACTGGGTGTGGTTCACTTTTTGATATGAGCACACTCTCTAGTGACTGTCTCCCTTTTCCTTTCTTTTGACGTTATCGTTTTCAACATAACACAGTGAAGTAACAGAAGAAAAGATATGATTGGGTGATCTGGCCATTCCTGTTTCCTGAACACCAGCACCTGTTTTTATTATTATTATTATTTGAAGCAGCTGTGGCTCGAAGAGAACGTCTGGCTCTCTGGGCTGTCGGTCACACAGTCCTATCTAGCAGCAAGAGAGACTAGGAAATGTATTGCTTTCTTCTGATGGCCCCCTGCCCACCTAGAATTTGAGGGTTCTTTTACTAAGGGAAAAGGATAACACAGACATTGCGTGACTAAAATAAATCTCTTTCCCATTGGTCTGTTTAGATAGTACACATTTACCTAGCACACGTCTTGAGTCATGTTGAACTCCCATGCACTGAGGGTCTGCTGAAATTCTGTGCTCGTGGGACATCGTGTACCCTCTTCATGAATGGGACAGTAAGAAACAGCAGATATACAGTCTGCCATCTTTTATGACTACTTCCTTTTCCTTTCATAATGCTTTTGAGAACCACTCATAGTATCCATACCAGTAGTTCATTCGCTTTTATCGGTGAGTAGAATTCCGTTGTTTGGATATGCCACAATTTGTCTCATCCCTTCAAGAGTTGATGAACATTCAAGTTGTTTCCAGTTTGGGGGTATTATAAATAGCTACTAGGAACATTTGAAAGGTGTGACTAAAGAAACATGTCGACATGTTTTTATTTTCTTGGGTAATTACGTAGGAATAGAACAGTCGGGTCATGTGGTAGGTGTGTATGTTTAATTTTTTTAACAAACTTCCAAGGGGTTTTCCAAAGTGATTTACTATTTTACATTTTCACAAGAGGTGTTTGAGAGTTAATAATTGCTCCATATCCTCACCTACACGTTGTATTTTCAGTTACTAATTTTAGCCATTCTTGTGGGTAGTTAGTGATATTAATTATGATTTTAATTTGTATTTTCTTTATGACTAATGATACTGTGTTGAATTCTTTCTTAATACCTTTAAATACTTGCAGAATATTTACCTTCCATCCCTGATAGACTGTAAACCCAATGACAGTGGAGACTGCATATTTTTTTTTTTTTTTGAGTTGGAGTCTCACTCTGTTGCCCAGACTGGAGTGCAGTGGCCGCTGCCGGCCACCGCAGCCTCAACCTGCTGGGCTCCGGCGATCCTTCCACCTCAGCCTTCCAAGTAGCTGGAATTACAGGCATGCGCTACCACGCCCGGCTGATTTTTTGATTTATTGTACAGATGAGGTCTCGCTGCCCAGGCGGGTCTCGAACCCGCGGGCTCAGGCAATCCACTCACGAA